>NW_026882007.1:0-38056 GCF_032173495.1 Musca vetustissima
AAGACTCATTTTTCAACGACTATCTAAGGCGTGGATTTTTTAAGACTCATTTTTCAACGACTATCTAAGGCGTGGATTTTTTAAAAACTCATTTTTCAAGGACTATCTAAGGCGTGGATTTTTTAAAGACTAATTTTTCAAGGACTATCTAAGGCGTGCATTTTTTTGAAGACTCATTTTTCAAGGACTATCTAAGGCGTGGATTTTTTAAAGACTCATTTTTCAAGGACTATCTAAGGCGTGGATTTTTTAAAGACTCATTTTTCAAGGACTATCTAAGGCGTGGATTTTTTAAAGACTCATTTTTCAAGGACTATCTAAGGCGTGGATTTTTTAAAGACTCATTTTTCAACGACTATCTAAGGCGTGGATTTTTTAAAGACTCATTTTTCAAGGCGTGGATTTTTTAAAGACTCATTTTTCAAGGCGTGGATTTTTTAAAGACTCATTTTTCAAGGCGTGGATTTTTTAAAGACTCATTTTTCAAGGACTATCTAAGGCGTGGATTTTTTAAAGACAACTTTTTCGAGGACCAACTAAGGCGTGGATTTTTTAAAGACAACTTTTTCGAGGACCAACTAAGGCGTGGATTTTTTAAAGACAACTTTTTCGAGGACCAACTAAGGCGTGGATTTTTTAAAGACAACTTTTTCGAGGACTATCCATGCCGTGGATTTTTTAAAGACTCATTTTTCAACGACTATCTAAGGCGTGGATTTTTTAAAGACTCATTTTTCAACGACTATCTAAGGCGTGGATTTTTTAAAGACTCATTTTTCAACGACTATCTAAGGCGTGGATTTTTTAAAGACTCATTTTTCAACGACTATCTAAGGCGTGGATTTTTTAAAGACTCATTTTTCAACGACTATCTAAGGCGTGGATTTTTTAAAGACTCATTTTTCAACGACTATCTAAGGCGTGGATTTTTTAAAGACTCATTTTTCAACGACTATCTAAGGCGTGGATTTTTTAAAGACTCATTTTTCAACGACTATCTAAGGCGTGGATTTTTTAAAGACTCACTTTTCAAGGCGTGGATTTTTTAAAGACTCATTTTTCAACGACTATCTAAGGCGTGGATTTTTTAAAGACTCATTTTTCAACGACTATCTAAGGCGTGGATTTTTTAAAGACTCATTTTTCAACGACTATCTAAGGCGTGGATTTTTTAAAGACTCATTTTTCAACGACTATCTAAGGCGTGGATTTTTTAAAGACTCATTTTTCAACGACTATCTAAGGCGTGGATTTTTTAAAGACTCATTTTTCAACGACTATCTAAGGCGTGGATTTTTTAAAGACTCATTTTTCAACGACTATCTAAGGCGTGGATTTTTTAAAGACTCATTTTTCAAGGACTATCTAAGGCGTGGATTTTTTAAAGACTCATTTTTCAAGGACTATCTAAGGCGTGGATTTTTTAAAGACTCATTTTTCAAGGACTATTTGAGGCGTGGATTTTTTAAAGAATGCTTTTTTCAAGGCTTACCCAAGGCGTGGATTTTTTAAAGACTCATTTTTAAAGACTCATTTTTCAAGGACTATCTAAGGCGTGGATTTTTTAAAGACTCATTTTTCAAGGACTATCTAAGGCGTGGATTTTTTAAAGACTCATTTTTCAAGGACTATCTAAGGCGTGGATTTTTTAAAGACTCATTTTTCAAGGACTATCTAAGGCGTGGATTTTTTAAAGACTCATTTTTCAAGGCGTGGATTTTTTATCATTTTTCAAGGCGTGGATTTTTTAAAGACTCATTTTTCAAGGCGTGGATTTTTTAAAGACTCATTTTTCAAGGACTATCTAAGGCGTGGATTTTTTAAAGACTCATTTTTCAAGGACTATCTAAGGCGTGGATTTTTTAAAGACTCATTTTTCAAGGACTATCTAAGGCGTGGATTTTTTAAAGACTCATTTTTCAAGGACTATCTAAGGCGTGGATTTTTTAAAGACTCATTTTTCAAGGACCTATCTAAGGCGTGGATTTTTTAAAGACTCATTTTTCAAGGACTATCTAAGGCGTGGATTTTTTAAAGACTCATTTTTCAAGGACTATCTAAGGCGTGGATTTTTTAAAGACTCATTTTTCAAGGACTATCTAAGGCGTGGATTTTTTAAAGACTCATTTTTCAAGGACTATCTAAGGCGTGGATTTTTTAAAGACTCATTTTTCAAGGCTTACCCAAGGCGTGGATTTTTTAAAGACTCATTTTTGAAGACTAATTTTTCAAGGGCCATACAAGGCGTGGATTTTTTAAAGACAACTTTTTCGAGGACCAACTAAGGCGTGGATTTTTTAAAGACAACTTTTTCGAGGACCAACTAAGGCGTGGATTTTTTAAAGACTCATTTTTCAAGGACTATCTAAGGCGTGGATTTTTTAAAGACTCATTTTTCAAGGACTATCTAAGGCGTGGATTTTTTAAAGACTCATTTTTCAAGGACTATCTAAGGCGTGGATTTTTTAAAGACTCATTTTTCAAGGACTATCTAAGGCGTGGACTTTTTAAAGACTCTTTTTTCTTTTTAAAGACTCATTTTTCAAGGACTATCTAAGGCGTGGATTTTTTAAAGACTCATTTTTCAAGGACTATCTAAGGCGTGGATTTTTTAAAGACTCATTTTTCAAGGACTATCTAAGGCGTGGATTTTTTTCATTTTTCAAGGAGGCTATTTTTTCAAGGACTAAGGCGTGGATTTTTTAAAGACTCATTTTTCAAGGACTATCTAAGGCGTGGATTTTTTAAAGACTCATTTTTCAAGGACTATCTAAGGCGTGGATTTTTTAAAGACTCATTTTTCAAGGACTATCTAAGGCGTGGATTTTTTAAAGACTCATTTTTCAAGGACTATCTAAGGCGTGGATTTTTTAAAGACTCATTTTTCAAGGACTATCTAAGGCGTGGATTTTTTAAAGACTCATTTTTCAAGGACTATCTAAGGCGTGGATTTTTTAAAGACTCATTTTTCAAGGACTATCTAAGGCGTGGATTTTTTAAAGACTCATTTTTCAAGGACTATCTAAGGCGTGGATTTTTTAAAGACTCATTTTTCAAGGACGTATCGACCAACCTCTTTTCTCAACCCTCCAAAAAATTTTACCTTTCCCCTTTTAACTTGTTAGATTTTTTCTTCTCCTACAAACTCTGAAAACACTGTTAGCTTTGTTTTGATCATCTACATATGCAAGTTTGCCAATTTGCATCTGAACTTCAAACTCAATTGAACAAAAATAACTGCCTACACACTACACCTCCCGAACATCCCTGACTGGCTGCCTATCTGTTTGTCTGACGACTGTCACATAATCCATTGAAATTCGATTTCATTCATGTTGATGACGATACTTCGACTGCAGCTAACTGCCTGCTAAGAAGTCATTTTAAAATCGAATTGATATAATCTATTTGGGCTCTCGTTTCGCACCCAGTATGAATATCCAAAAGAAAGCAAAGTGATGCAAGTTTTTAGGCAGCTACAAACTCTTTGTAAAAAATATTTTGCATACAAAATGCAAGTTGTGTTTTGTAAAGTTTTGTATTGAAAAGAAAGTGACAGCGATGATGGGTATGGAATGGGAAATATGGGGTACTCCACGATATGGATTTTAAAGAATTTTTTCCCGAGGTCTTTACGAAGCGTAGACCTTTAAAAAAAATTTCCGAGGTCTATAAGAGGCTTGGATTTTTTAAAGAATATTTTTCCGGGGCCTATAAGAGGCGTGGATTTATCAAACAATATTCTTCCGAGGCCTATAACAGGCGTGAATTTATTAAAGAATAAATTCAAGTGGCGAGGATTTTTTAAAGAATATTTTCCGAGGTCTATAGATTTTTTAAACAATTTTATCTCATAGCTCACATTCCATTCCCTATTGAATCTCCCATATTTTCATTTCGAAACTTCATAGTTTATCTTGGGCAATATGAATCTCAATCATAGCCTACATACACACACATATTTACATATATCATGTAAATTGTTATATATATACATGTATGCATGCATATGCATAACCATCTACATTCACAAACATTGTAATTGTAATGCAATTGAGACTAAACTAAAGAACAACTTTCAAAAAAAAAATAAACAACATTTTTATTTTTTGTATAAATAAACTTTCAAATTGTCATCCTCGACTTTGTGTCAAAAAGTCGAAACTCCCATACATGCGTGAAAGTATGTGTGCAGTGCAGTGATGACACACACACTCACAAACAACACTCATTGGATTACATAAAAATGTTGAGAAATTTTTCCAATGTATTGCATGAATTCCTTTGGTGGTATCCTTGCATATGAATGGAATATATGCGTAACTGTAGAAGTGCGTGCTTATGGTATAGTTTTGAAATGTTATTTCAAAAAACAAAACAGAAAAAAAAAACATTTGATGGGTGGGACTATTAAAACCATGACGAATAAACTAAAATTGAATACAAAATTTCGGTCCTTGAAAAAATCTTCTTAAAAAAAAATCCACGCCTATTGATGGTCCTTGAAAAAATCTTCTTAAAAAAATCCACGCCTATTGAAGGTCCTTGAAAAAATCTTCTTAAAAAAAATCCACGCCTATTGATGGTCCTTGAAAAAATCTTCTTAAAAAAATCCACGCCTATTGATGGTCCTTGAAAAAATCTTCTTAAAAAAATCCACGCCTATTGATGGTCCTTGAAAAAATCTTCTTTAAAAAATCCACGCCTATTGATGGTCCTTGAAAAAATCTTCTTTAAAAAATCCACGCCTATTGATGGTCCTTGAAAAAATCTTCTTTAAAAAATCCACGCCTATTGATGGTCCTTGAAAAAATCTTCTTTAAAAAATCCACGCCTATTGATGGTCCTTGAAAAAATCTTCTTTAAAAAATCCACGCCTTGAAAAAATCTTCTTTAAAAAATCCACGCCTTGAAAAAATCTTCTTTAAAAAATCCACGCCTTGAAAAAATCTTCTTTAAAAAATCCACGCCTCGAAAAAATCTTCTTTAAAAAATCCACGCATTGAAAAAATCTTCTTTAAAAAATCCACGCCTTGAAAAAATCTTCTTTAAAAAATCCACGCCTCGAAAAAATCTTCTTTAAAAAATCCACGCCTTGAAAAAATCTTCTTTAAAAATCCACGCCTTGAAAAAATCTTCTTTAAAAAATCCACGCCTTGAAAAAATCTTCTTTAAAAAATCCACGCCTTGAAAAAATCTTCTTTAAAAAATCCACGCCTTGAAAAAATCTTCTTTAAAAAATCCACGCCTTGAAAAAATCTTCTTTAAAAAATCCACGCCTTGAAAAAATCTTCTTTAAAAAATCCACGCCTTGAAAAAATCTTCTTTAAAAAATCCACGCCTTGAAAAAATCTTCTTTAAAAAATCCACGCCTCGAAAAAATCTTCTTTTAAAAATCCACGCCTTGAAAAAATCTTCTTTAAAAAATCCACGCCTTGAAAAAATCTTCTTTAAAAAATCCACGCCTTGAAAAAATCTTCTTTAAAAAATCCACGCCTTGAAAAAATCTTCTTTAAAAAATCCACGCCTTGAAAAAATCTTCTTTAAAAAATCCACGCCTTGAAAAAATCTTCTTTAAAAAATCCACGCCTTGAAAAAATCTTTTTTAAAAAATCCACGCCTATTGATGGTCCTTGAAAAAATCTTCTTAAAAAAAATCCACGCCTATTGATAGCCCTTGAAAAAATCTTCTTTAAAAAATCCACGCCTATTGATGACCCTTGAAAAAATCTTCTTTAAAAATCCACGCCTATTGATGGCCCTTGAAAAAATCTTCTTTAAAAAATCCACGCCTATTGATGGCCTTTGAAAAAATCTTCTTTAAAAAATCCACGCCTATTGATGGTCGTTTGAGAAATCTTCTTCAAAAAATCCACGCCTATTGATGGTCGTTTGAAAAATGTTCTTTAAAAAATCCACGCCTATTGATGGTCCTTGAAAAAATCTTCTTTAAAAAATCCACGCCTATTGATGGCCCTTGAAAAAATCTTCTTTTAAAAATCCACGCCTATTGATGGTCCTTGAAAAAATCTTCTTTAAAAAATCCACGCCTATTGATGGTCCTTGAAAAAATCTTCTTTAAAAAATCCACGCCTATTGATGGCCCTTGAAAAAATCTTCTTTAAAAAATCCACGCCTATTGATGGCCCTTGAAAAAATCTTCTTTAAAAAATCCACGCCTATTGATGGTCCTTGAAAAAATCTTCTTTACAAAAATCCACGCCTATTGATAGCCCTTGAAAAAATCTTCTTTAAAAAATCCACGCCTATTGATGGCCCTTGAAAAAATCTTCTTTAAAAAATCCACGCCTATTGATGGCCCTTGAAAAAATCTTCTTTAAAAAATCCACGCCTATTGATGGCCCTTGAAAAAAATCTTCTTTAAAAATCCACGCCTATTGATGGCCCTTGAAAAAATCTTCTTTAAAAAATCCACGCCTATTGATGGCCTTTGAAAAAATCTTCTTTAAAAAATCCACGCCTATTGATGGCCCTTGAAAAAATCTTCTTTAAAAAATCCACGCCTATTGATGGCCCTTGAAAAAATCTTCTTTAATCTTTTTTTTTTAATTTAAAAAAAAGCTTTGGGAACTTCGTTCTATTTTGAAAATCTAATACCCTCTTCCCGTTACGAATGTAAATGACCCAATTATTGTTGCATTATTTCATTTTTTCCTCGGATTTGATTAGAAACTTGTATTCAGTAATTAAAGATTTAAGGGACAAAATCACAACATCAAGTCGTAACACTTTTTCCCAAAGGACATTTCATTCCATACACCCGAACACCGCCGCCCATCCATAATAAATCCATCTACAATTACAATTTATGGCCACCGTAGCAAATTGAGCTGAAAACCAACCACTATTTGCAATGTTTACAACATCCGCAAGGAAGCAGCATTTTGGCCGCTTTCAGCTATGGCCGTGGTGGTGGTGCTTTAAAGCCAAAACAGTGGCAGCAGAAACAACAACAAATGAAATAAACTACATTGTTGTTGGTCACCAAGTACCGCCACAACTACTACAAACCATGAAGGCAAGACCACAACGCTTCACACTTCCTACCGCACCCTTTCCTCCGCTCAACACCCCTTCCACTTTTTTCAGGACAATGCTTAGCAGCATAACTTCATTTATACTCTTGTGTCCCCACTATGCAGTGCTTTTGTGGTAATTAAATTGAAGAGTTGCAAAGCTTCGCATACTTGACCGACCGACCGTCACTAACGCACTTCATTAAATCGTCCAGAAAGCCCCGTGCCATATATTGGCTACAATGCGATTGAGTGAATATAAAACTCTTATTACTGCACGAATTACAATTGGCAGGGCAGCCGGAATGCATGCCTGGGTGACTGTGTGTGTGTACGTATATGTGTCGCTGGACAAGTCAACATTTGTAATTTGCTAGTGGGGTAATGTCATTGTCTCAACCAGTATATTGGGTTCTGTGTTCTCTATCCAATTCCGTGGGAAATTAAACACCAATTAACTGCATTACTCATTTAAATATGACAAAAGTATCAATATTATGTCGGTTAGATGACTGAATGACAGGCTGGTGGACCGACCGACTGGCTATATGACAAAATCAATTGTTGCTGGCAAATAGCTCGGAAAGTCATTATAAGTTATGTGGGTAATATGTGAAAACCTCTTACGGGCTATTTAATATCCGCAATGTGTTGTTAATATTTAGGTCACAGAATGAGGGCTAAATTTCATGAAAGTTTAAGCAGAAATAAGACAAATATTCTTTAAAAATCTTCTCCATTTATAGACCTCGGAAAAAAATGTCTAATAAATCCACGCCTTGTATAGACTTGTTTTAGGCCTCGAAAAAATATCCTTTAATAAATCCACGCCTTGTATAGACTTGTTTTAGGCCTCGAAAAAATATCCTTTAATAAATCCACGCCTTGTATAGACTTGTTTTAGGCCTCGAAAAAATATCCTTTAATAAATCCACGCCTTCTATGGCCATTCTATAATAAATCTAACATTCTATAATAAATCTACGCCTTATATAGCCTTGAAAAAATATCCTTTAATAAATCCACGCCTTCTATGGCCCTTGAAAAAACATTCTATAATAAATCTACGCCTTGTATAGCCTTGAAAAAATATCCTTTAATAAATCCACGCCTTCTATGGCCCTTGAAAAAACATTCTATAATAAATCCACGCCTTCTATAGCCCTTGAAAAAATATTCTTTAAAAAATCCACGCGCTATATGTATAGCCTTTGAAAAAATATTCTTTAATAAATCCACACCTTGTTTTAGGCATTGAAAAAATTATTCTTTAATAAATCCACGCCTTGTTTTAGGCCTTGAAAAAATTATTCTTTAAAGATCTACGCCTTGTTTTAGGCCTTGAAAAAATATTCTTTAAAGATCTACGCCTTGTTTTAGGCCTTGAAAAAATATTCTTTAATAAATCCACGCCTTGTTTTAGGCCTTGAAAAAATATTCTTTAGAGGTCCACGCCTTGTTTTAGGCCTTGAAAAAATTATTCTTTAAAGATCTACGCCTTGTTTTAGGCCTGGAAAAATATTCTTTAAAGATCTACGCCTTGTTTTATACTTGAAAAAATTATTCTTTAAAGATCTACGCCTTGTTTTAGGCCTTGAAAAAATATTCTTTAAAGATCTACGCCTTGTTTTAGACTTGAAAAAATATTCTTTAATAAATCCACGCCTTGTTTTAGGCCTTGAAAAAATATTCTTTAAAGATCTACGCCTTGTTTTAGACTTGAAAAAATATTCTTTAATAAATCCACGCCTTGTTTTAGGCCTTGAAAAAATATTCTTTAGAGATCGACGCCTTGTTTTAGGCCTTGAAAAAATATTCTTTAAAGATCTACGCCTTGTTTTAGGCCTTGAAAAAATATTCTTTAATAAATCCACGCCTTGTTTTAGGCCTTGAAAAAAAAGAGATCGACGCCTTGTTTTAGGCCTTGAAAAAATATTCTTTAAAGATCTACGCCTTGTTTTAGGCCTTGAAAAAATATTCTTTAATAAATCCACGCCTTGTTTTAGGCCTTGAAAAAATATTCTTTAGAGATCCACGCCTTGTTTTAGGCCTTGAAAAAATATTCTTTAAAGATCCACGCCTTGTTTTAGGCCTCGAAAAATATTCTTTAAAGATTCATGGCTTGTTTTAGGCCTCGAAAAAATATTCGTTAAAGATCCACGCCTCGTTTTAGGCCTTGAAAAAATATTCTTTAATAAATCCACGCCTTGTATTTGACAATGCGCCACCAATTTGCAAAACTAAATTGCGGCCGGCCTTATGCAAATTTCATATAAAATACCCCATTGTAAAAAAATTAAGAAGGGTTCGGGGTTGAGGGGGGGCTCATTCTCATTCTTCTTCATTTTTTACAGTGGCCCATTTTATCGGAAATTTTCCTAAAGTCACCCTAAACAATCGGAAAATCGGAAAAATTCCCATCTCCGAAATTCTTTTTGCCTATATGGTCCACATATTCTGAAAGTACACTCTTAAACCTTTCGTTTGAGCCCCCCCCCCCCCTCAACCCCGAACCCTTCTTCATTTTTTTACATCGGCCCATTTTATCGGAAATTTTCCTAAAGTCACTGTAAACATTTTCAGAAAATCGGAAAAATTCCCATCTCCGAAATTCTTTTTGCCTATATGGTCCACATATTCTGAAAGTACACTCTTAGACCTTTCGTTTGAGCACCCCCCCCCCCCCCCTCAACCCAAACCCTTCTTAATTTTTTTACAGTGGCCCATTTTTTCGGAAATTTTCCTAAAGTCACCCTAAACATTTTCAGAAAATCGGAAAAATTCCCATCTCCGAAATTCGTTTTGCCTATATGGTCCACATATTCTGAAAGTACACTCTTAGACCTTTCAACCCCGAACCCTTGTTCATTTTTTTACAATGGGGTATTTTATATGAAATTTGCATAAGGCCGGCCGCAATTTAGTTCTGCAAATTGGTGGCGCATTGTCAAATACGCTCACATACTGCGCACAATTCTGTTCTTCAAATTGTGACACATTCTCAGTTACGCTCACACTTTCTCTCTCTCGATTTAGTTCTGCAATTTCGCATTCTCTCACTCTCTCTGTCTTAACCCTATGTGAACCAGCGAAAAAGTTTGGTGGTTTGTGTCTTTGCTAGTTAAATTTTAAATTTATCTTCACGGACATTTGACTGACTGACTGATTTAACGATTCATCAACGCCCAGACGAAACGGCTGAAGCTAGAATCTTGAAATTTTAAGTGAGTGTCACTATTGGTCAAATAAGGCTGGGTTTTTGGAAATTCGTACTAGAACCGTACGAAAAGTACTAAATATGGTATCATTTGTATTTGGCGAACCAGTAGAGCTACAAATCTGAAATTTGGATTGAGGGTCACTGATGAAGTGTAGAATAGATGTAGCAAAGGACTATTTGGAAATTCGAACTATAATATTTGGTACAATTTCGTAGCATGTGAATGGATTGAGCTAAAAACTTCAAATTTGGAATGCAAATAAAGGTTGCGAATTACGATCGATATGAGGAGAGTTTGAAAAGCGTGTACTCATATGTACGAAAAGTACTATATGGTACTATATTTGGTACAAATTCGATTTGAGGGAACAAATCGAGATGCAATCCTTAAAATTGAAAGAATCATTACCGTCGGAGTGTAGGATTGGGATATGAACGTAGTTTTGGATATTTGGTACTTATGTGTACGAAAAGTACTAAATCCTACTATAATCGGTACAGTTTGGATTTGGGTGAACCGATAGAGCGGGAACAATGAAATGGAGTCATGATCACTGCATGGGTGTGGGATTGGGGTCAGGATTCAATTTAAGAAATTAATACTTATGGGTACTAAATTTGGTACAATTTGAATTTTAGGTGAAACCAATGGAGCTAGAATCATGAAATTTGGAGTTAGGATCACTGTTGAGGTGTAAGATTGAGATATGTAGGAAGTTTTAGAAATTAGTACTAATGTGTACTAAATTTGGTAGAATTTGAATTGTGAGTCAACCAATAGAATTGGAATCCTGAAACTTGGATTCGGGATCACTGTGGGGGTGTAGGGTTGGAATATGTAGGAAGTTTTAGAATTTTGTAATAAGTGTACTAAATTTGGTACAATTATAATTGTGGGTGAAGCGATAGAGTTGGAATCCTGAAATTTTTATTTATGATTACTATGGAGGTGTAGGAAGTTTGGAAATTGGTACTACTATGTACTAAATTTAGTACAATTTGAATTGTGGATGAACCGATAGAGTTGGAATTCTGAAATTTTGATTTAGGATCACTGCGGGATTGGGGTATGTAGGAAGTTTTGAAAATTCGTACAAATTTGTACTAAATTTTGTACAATTTAAATTATTGGTGAACCAATACAGCTGGAATCCTGAAATTTGGAGTTAGGGTTACAGTTTGGGGTGTAGGATTGGGATATGTACAATGTTTAGGAAATTTGTACTAATGTGTTCAGAATAGTACCAAATGTGGATTTGAGTAAACCGATAGAGCTAGAATCTTGAAATTTGAAGTTAGGATCACTGTCGGGGTGTAGTATTTGGCTATGTAGAAAGTTTTGGAAAACAAATGCGTACTAAATGGTACCAAATGGTGGTTAGCATCACTGTTGGGGTGTTCGAATGGGGTATGTTTACCTATGTGTATTAAATGGCACTAAATTTGAAACAAATTGGATTTAGGTGAACCGATAGAATCCTGAAATATGGAATAAGGATTGGGGTATGTAGGAAGTGTTGGAAATTCGTATTTATGATTGTTAATGTAGGCAGTTATGGCAATTTATAAAAATGTTTACTAACTGGCATTTAATTTGGATTTGGTTAAAGCTATATTTAAAATTTGGAAATTTTACAAGAGTACAAAGGGTAAAAATGACGCCAAATTTTGTATAGAGCTAGATTTTCTTTGCAGTCAGAATTTGTGTTTAGGGTTGAGTTCTATAAGATACCATTGGTACTAAACGGTTCTAAAAGCGTTAATATTGGTCGGTATTGGGTTTTAAATACTTTCCACATTCGCTAACGAAGTAGCGGGTATATGCTAGTCCTTTAATAAAAATGTGTCTTAGTTGATCCTTTTTAATATCCTTCCTTGACACTTCGGTCAAACTGCGAAATTTCATTCATATCCTTTTCATCATTGGAAGTTTTGGTGATGGCTCTTGCGGTTGGTTACTACGACAATCCTTAGCCTTGTTCACATCGCATTTCTTTTTTTCTCGACATTTCTTTTCGCCCGCTTACTGCCTGTAAAAGTGGGAGACGGGGCTAAACAAACATTAAATTTAAACGTAATTCGTGCAATTAATCAGTGGCCAAATCCCGACTAACTATACTGCACTCAACGACTCATAAATCAGGATTCGCTGGGGTGTAGATCTGTGAATGCTGTCGCTCGCTGGCCTCACAGTATGTACATGTGTTTGTGTGTGTGAGTGCGCGAATTTTTACTTGACTGTCGTGTCTGCCACTTTTTTAAGCTATCCCTTTCGCAGACTTTTGGGCCATGTGGTTAAGAGGCTGCATTTCTTTGCAGGACCAACAAATGGCATGTTAACCGATTGTCCTCATCATCAGCATCGCATATTGTGTGCCAGTAGTGTTGAAGGAATGAATAAATAAATGTAGAAGCAAGGTCCTTGAACAAAAACACAACAACCAAAAAAAAAATAGTTTCTTTTTTTTTTTGGTAAATGAAATTATAGCAAATGAAATTTATTTGCTATGAAATGTGTTAATATTTTCTTCGTTTTGCTTTCATTCGGCGGTTTTTTTGTTGCTTTTATCTTTGGTTTGCTGTGTGGATTGCGGTAAGGATATAAATATTAAGAATGTATGTTGGTATGTGTGTGTGTGTCTGTAAACGAATGAATATCTCTTATTTAAATGATCCATATCTTCTGGCAATGGTTTTTCGTGGTTTTCAAGTGATATAAATAAGCCGTCCACTCGAGAGAAAAAAATTCGGAAAACATCAGCAACAAAAAAATTGTGGATGAATACTTTTGAATGTGCAGCAGCGTGACATTATGGCTGGCACAAAAGCTGTCATAAAATTTTAGAAGGTCACTGCAAATAGTTTTTCATCTTAAAGCTTGTTTTATTATTATGATGATGATGGTGCTCTGCATTTTTGACAAAAAAAAAAACTAATTTAAGGAGATTTAAGTTAAATGTTTGGATGGTAATCATTTTAACGGGGAAATATTACACAAAGAGGCAATTTTTAAAAAAGAGAAATGGGGAAGAATTTCGGAACTAAAATTAAAATAAATTTTTTCCAGGAGTATAAAACGAGTGGATTTATCCAAGAATATTTTTCAAGGTCTATAAGAAGAGTGGGTGGCGTAGGGGATGATAGATACCGAGCAACGGCTCTGATTGGCTTTAACATGGCGAAGTCCAGGCTTATCTTGGTCCCTCTTTCATCTCAATTGTGGACACTGATCTCCCTGCGGTGCCACCTGGGGAGCTATTCTCATCGCCCGATGAAATAGTGAGCTAATATGTGCCGCGAGTTCATCCATAAGAACTATAAAAAATGGGTTGAGGCGTCGTGTTAGTTGCCCACTCTCGGAAAACCCAACCTACTGTAAAAAAGCTAAGAAAAAGAAAACCAAAACCCCTTAATGTTGACGACCAAAAATCGGAAGAAAATTCAGCCTTCATGAAGAAACATCCGACAACGGCATGAGGTTGATTGACTTCGCTGCAGCAAAAAACGTGGTAGTTAGCAGCACCAGATCAAGCATCTCGATACACACAAGGCCACCTGGATCTCTCCTGATCAAGCAACGAGAAATCAAATTGATCATGTTGTGATAGACGGAAGGACTTCATCCAGTGTTTTAGACGTCCGATCGATCCGAGGAGCGAATATCGATTCGGACCATTACCTTGTGGCAGCCAAGGTACGCACCCGTCTTAATGCAGCAGCAAAGGTGCGATCTAACATAACACGGAAACTCGTTGCGGAAAGCCGCAAATACAACAGGTAGCCGAGGCCTACTCCGCTCAACTTACCCATCTGCTTGAAGAAAGCACTTCTTGTCCCGATAATAGTATAGAAGCACAATGGCAAAGAATTGCCCTCTCCCTACAAACTGCAGCAAAAGCAAAACTTGGGTATTAAAAACCACCACCAAGAAACCCAAGGTACGTAATGCTACTGATGTGAAAAACGCAGCGTATTAGGGCAACCCTTCAGACAGTAGCAACACGTAACGTGATGGAGAATTATCGGGAGAAAAGGAGAGAGGAGAAACGTGAGTCAGAATGAAATTTTACCAACGAGTAAAACACCAAACCCAAGGCTTTGGTGCAGGCACATCCTCCTGTAGATATGAAGAAGGAGACCTGGTGAAAGATACTGACAGCGTGTTGAGGATCTGCAAGGAGCACTTTGAATAAGATATGATGGTATAGAGTGTATACCACCTAGCCAAGATGAGGTCATAAAAGCGATTAATCGGCTCAAGAACAACAAAGCAGCAGGGGCCGATGGGTTACCAGCCGAACTATTCAAGACTGGTGGCCAGATGCTGGTCAGAAGCATGCACCAGCTGAATAGTACAATTTGGCAAGATGAATGAATGCCCAATGATTTAAACCTCAGCATCCTGTGTCCCGTGCACAAAATGGAAGACAAGACGATATGTGCCAACTATAGAGGAAAAAGTCTCCTTCCCATCGCATATAAAGTGATATCCAGTCCGATTGAATACGGCTTCAGACCTGGCAAATCCACCATTGACGAGATTTTCACTCTGCGCCAAATCCTGGAAAAGACCCACGAAAAACACATCGACACATACCACCTATTTGTCGACTATAAAGCCGCATTCGACAGCCCTATCCGTTCAGAGGTGTTTAAAGCCATGATTACGTTCGGCATTCCTGCAAAATTAATACGGCTAAGCAGGATAACTTTAAGTGGCACAAGGTCAGCAGTTAAAGTAGGAAAGGACCTATCGGAGCCCTTCAATACCGAACCAGGATTCAGACAAGGTGACAGTTTGTCGTGTGATCTTTTTAACATCCTGCTGGAAAGGTCATACGAGACGCAAAGGTGAACAGAAATGGCAATCTGTACACCAAACAACACATGTTACTCGCCTACGCCGATGACATCGTATAATGGGTCCAACATTGCGAATGGTAACAGCCACCTTTGAACAAATTGAAAACGAGAAAAACGGCGAGAAGACCAAGCTGATGGTATCAACGCGCAAGACGTCCAGTAGACTCGGACCAACTGTGGAACTTGAGAACTACAGCTTCGAGGTAGTTAAAGACTTTAGAAACAAGGCCACCTCCCACCAGACCAAACTCACACTTTACAAGACGCTGATACTACCCGTGCTATTATATGGATCAGAAGTATGGGTACTTGCGCAAGCAGATGAGGCAGCTCTTGGCGTGTTTGAAAGAAAAATTCTCCGAAAGATCTACGGGCCGATCTGCGTCGACGGTGAATATCGGCGTCGAACGAACCACGAGCTTTACCATTTATACGCGGATATCGACATAGTCAGATCGATTTATGGAACAACCGTTCTGTAACAAGCCAGCTAAGTAAGTAAGAAAGTATAAGGAGAGTGGATTTTTTTTAAAGATTTTTTAAAGAATATTTTCTTAAAAACTATATGAGGCGTGGATAAAAGAAGAGTAGATTTTTACGGAATATTTTTCGATCTATATGTCAATATTTTTTCTAACTTTTCAACTTCCAATTCTGTGGGAAACATTCACTACCATTTTCAATATAACTGATTGCCCACACTTATATGGGATGGACCTACGAAATTCTTGGAAATATTTTTCTCACGCTTTAGGAACCAAGAATGTCAGATCACATACGCAACCGCTTAAACCTTCAAAATAACGAAATTGTGTGAATTTTTTAAACATGGATTTATATTGAACATTTTAATAAAAAAAATATTCTTCACACTACAGACAGCCACATGGGCTACCAAATGCGGCTAAGACCTTCAGAGTAACGAAAATAGGACGGTATGGAAGATATGTCAAAACATGGACTTATATTGAAAAATGTTTGCAAAAAGGTTTTTCAATTTCAAAGAACACGGAATGCCAGACCTGTTGGTTGGAAATTGCGGCTAAGAATCATCGAAATGCCGAAAATGGTGGTGATGCCGATATATGAGGTTCAAAATGAGGACCGATATATTTGCATTTGCAACACAAAGGATCGTAGGATTAGTAGCAAATGTATATTCAACCTTTCAAAGGTTGAATTTTATTCAGATCATATCTGACGAAAAAGCACAACAAATAGTATAGTGTATCCCCACCTCATGGTGTCTGATATAAGGAAAAGTATAATGACATAAATTAAAATTTTACATCGTGTTTGAACGTATCACATCCAGGGCTGCCATATTTGCCGATTTATCGGCATTTTGACGATTTTTCACTCTTAAAATGGAAAATGCCGATTTTCCGATTTTTGCCTCAGAATTGCCGATATTTCAAGAACGTTACCATACAAACATATAAAATTGGCAGCTTTAAATCATTATAACTTAGATATCTGCATTTTTGTCAGCATTGTACTCTGTCTAGTTCTGTCTAGTTTACATTTTACAGTATATTTGGGTTTATATGCAAAAGATATTGTTTCAGAAACAAAACTTCCCAAAAATGACATAGACAAAATAGTTAGCACTTGCATTAATTTTCATATAGAACTTGCAAACCAAATATTAAAACGTTTTGATTTTAATTTAAATTCATTTAAATGCTTAAAACTTATTGATCCTGGAAGAAGAAGAAGAAGAAGGGCAATAATTCTTTTCTAGATATTTTAAAAGAATTCCCCGATTTTATTTTAGAAACTGAGAGCCAATTTTTAGACTCCGAGTTTAGGGAGTTAAACTTTCTGAATTTTGAAGAAATTTTTGAAAATGCAGAATGTAATTTAAAAAGTTTTTGGAAAAAAATTTCCGCAATTAAACGTGGGGACTCCAATTTAGCTTTTCCAGTTTTGTCTAAATTTGTACAAAGAATTATGGTTCTTCCACACTCCACAGCAAATGTGGAACGAATTTTTAGTCAGGTAAACCTTAACAAAACTAAAATTAGAAGCTCACTTGAGAATGATTCATTGGAAGGGATTCTTTATTCTAAAGATTACCTCAAACTAAATAATTCAAATTGTTTTAATATCAAAATTGATAATGAATTACTAAAAATGTGTAATAAAAATTTGTACTAGTTTGTAAGTTATTTTTATGACCTTAATACCACACTGTGTTATACGTAAATCTGAAAGATCTCACTAGTGTACATAATAATTACTATATTTTAGAAAAATCAAAAATTTTTGTAGAAAAATGAATCTTTTATGTTATTTTTTTATACAGAATTGAATTTGTTATCTTTTTTTAATGTAATAAACAATATTGATTTGTTTTAAACCAAAAAAATATGAATTTATTTATAAATTATATGCTGCCGATTTTTTGCCGATTTTTAAAGATACAAATGCCGATTATGCCGATTTTTTTCTGAAAAATTGACGATTTTTCATGAAATTTAACTGGCAGCACTGATCACATCGCATATTTACTTCTATAGGCGCACACCTTCGTTTAAATACTTTAGGCATCTATATTACAATAGCATAAGTATTGTATGTAGTTTGGTGCTGAACCCACGTACAACTGCGACATCTAGTACAGACTAGCAAAACTAATAAAATCTATTACAATAAAGATTTGTAATGGTACAGTATATAACTCGACAATTGATTGTACTGTACAGACATGCACTACTGTATCAGGTTTGTTTTTATATTATATATATTCCCCATAATTAGAACAATATTGTGAATGAGAGTGAGTACGCTTAAGGGCTAAGCAGAATGCTCGCGTTGAGCCATCCGTTGCGTTATGTGTTATCGAAAATACAACAACCACAAGGAAACGATAACACAAACGCTCGAAGTTGATGTGCGCTTCGGAGTTAAATATATTTTAACTTTTTGCGTGCGTTAACGCGATAACAAAAAACGCTCAACGCGAGCATTCTGCTTAGCCCTTTAAAGGGCTAAACAGAATCCTCGCGTTGAGCCATCCGTCGCGTTATATGTTATCGAAAATACAACAACCACAAGGAAACGATATGCGTTTGTGTTATCGTTTCCTTGTGGTTGTTGTATTTTCGATGACAAATAACGCGACGGATGGCTCAACGCGAGCATTCTGCTTAGCCCTTAATTCTTAATTTTTGATAAGTAAAAAATCGATTTGATATTTTTAATAATATCACCGATAAATTTTAAGTCTAGAGATTATCGGAGATCTGTGTTCTTCATTTATTCAAGGCAAAATTTGGCAATCAAAACTAAAAATATCAAATCAAAAAAAATTGAGCCTCAAGAATGACCGATTTTCACCAATCCCTAAATTCAAAGTGCATGATTTTTTAAATAATACATGGAGTTTAATACGGTAAATTATTTGATGAAACTAATGGAGATAAATAAATAAATAATATGAGAAATTCCATTTCAAATCAAATGAATAGGAAGTTTAATTGGTTGTCCGAAATATTTCAAAATCTAGAGAATAGATCGTCGAACTTAATATACGTTAGATGATAGATATTAATTCAATATGACTGTTGTATACGTTACGTATTCAGTAACTACTAAACTACTATCGATGTAAGCATATGTAATAAACACCATCACTCAGTTGTTATGAGTTACCCGAAGGCAACAGTTGTTTCACTAGCAGACCGGGATATATAACAATTATGGCGACGAGCGAACCAAAACCGCGTGGCAATTTTCAAATGGAGCCATTTGATGAAAAGGCTACAACCTGGAATCGTTGGGTGAAAAGATTTGAGACGGCGTTGGCGATTTTTGGTACGAGCGAGGCGATGAAGGCTAAATATCTATTACATTTCATGGGTACAGAGGCTTATAATAAGCTATGTGACAAGGCTTTACCCTTGATACCAGAGGAATTGCAGTATGATAATATTTGTGAATTGCTGGAGAAGCATTATAACCCTAAACCCAATGAAATATTTTTGAACTTTAAATTCCACTCACGTAAGCAAGAACCTACAGAATCCGCCGCAGAATATTTAGTGGCTTTGAGACATCTAGCAACGGGCTGTGGATTTGGTGAATACCTGGACAAAGCACTGAGGAACCAGTTTGTGTACGGCATAGGGAACAGAAAGATTCAAGGCCGGTTATTGGAAAAGGACGATTTAACATTAGATGATGCAATACATTTGGCAAACATGTTTGAACAAGCTGAAAAGGGGTTCCAAGAAATGAATAAGCAGCAAGAAGCCGTTGACATGGTGAATATGAGGAAGACAAGAGAGAGGGAGAAAAGAGTCAGAGAGACAGAACAAAGAGCGAGATCGAAACAGAATACAAACTGTGACAGATGTGGCAGCAGTGAGCACAATTCAAACGATTGCCGTCACATAAATTCTGTATGCAATTTTTGCAGAAAGAGTGGCCACTTAAGGCGTGTGTGTTTTAAAGCAAGATCTACAATGAAACAAATATCTGACGGCGAAGTCAGTGGAAAGGAGGACTCAGAGCAAGAAGTGTGTAAGATGGAAAGTAATGGACAGAGCTCCAGCATACGGGATAAAATTCTATGTACATTGGAAGTAAATGATCGTAATATCACATTTGAAGTTGACACGGGAGCGCCGGTCACCATCATAAGTCTTGCCGATGCTTACAAATATTTTTCGAAGAAAATACGAATTCATGAACCAGATTTGGAACTCTATAGTTATTGCAAGACGCCTATAGATTGCGCGGGATACATATGGGTGAAAGTAAGAGCTAAAGACATAACAAAAGTCAAAATGTATTTAGTACGGGCCAATCGGAAACCATTGCTGGGAAGAGAGAGCTGAAGATGTTAAAAGGAAAGAGTGTGTCATCGGTAAGCGTAAACAAAATTCAGGAGTCGGCGAATTTGGAAGGTCAGTTAAGGAGTATCTTGGAGAAATATCCAAATTTATTTTCGAAGTCAGTGGGCAAAATTAGGGGGTTTCAGGCGCGTTTGAATATTAAAACCGATGCTGTCCCGAAATGTATGAAGGCGCGACGAGTACCTTTTCCACTGTTGCAGAGAGTGGAAGAAGAATTAGATGACCAAGTAAAAGCTGGATTATTGGAAAAAGTGGAACGTAGCGAGTGGGCTACACCAATCGTGGTGGTCAGAAAGAAAGATGACAAGATACGAATTTGTGGAGACTACAAGATAACGATCAATAGGGCATAGGGAACAGAAAGATTCAAGGCCGGTTATTGGAAAAGGACGATTTAACATTAGATGATGCAATACATTTGGCAAACATGTTTGAACAAGCTGAAAAGGGGTTCCAAGAAATGAATAAGCAGCAAGAAGCCGTTGACATGGTGAATATGAGGAAGACAAGAGAGAGGGAGAAAAGAGTCAGAGAGACAGAACAAAGAGCGAGATCGAAACAGAATACAAACTGTGACAGATGTGGCAGCAGTGAGCATAATTCAAACGATTGCCGTCACATAAATTCTGTATGCAATTTTTGCAGAAAGAGAGGCCACTTAAGGCGTGTGTGTTTTAAAGCAAGATCTACAATGAAACAAATATCTGACGGCGAAGTCAGTGGAAAGGAGGACTCAGAGCAAGAAGTGTGTAAGATGGAAAGTAATGGACAGAGCTCCAGCATACGGGATAAAATTCTATGTACATTGGAAGTAAATGATCGTAATATCACATTTGAAGTTGACACGGGAGCGCCGGTCACCATCATAAGTCTTGCCGATGCTTACAAATATTTTTCGAAGAAAATACGAATTCATGAACCAGATTTGGAACTCTATAGTTATTGCAAGACGCCTATAGATTGCGCGGGATACATATGGGTGAAAGTAAGAGCTAAAGACATAACAAAAGTCAAAATGTATTTAGTACGGGCCAATCGGAAACCATTGCTGGGAAGAGAGAGCTGAAGATGTTAAAAGGAAAGAGTGTGTCATCGGTAAGCGTAAACAAAATTCAGGAGTCGGCGAATTTGGAAGGTCAGTTAAGGAGTATCTTGGAGAAATATCCAAATTTATTTTCGAAGTCAGTGGGCAAAATTAGGGGTTTCAGGCGCGTTTGAATATTAAAACCGATGCTGTCCCGAAATGTATGAAGGCGCGACGAGTACCTTTTCCACTGTTGCAGAGAGTGGAAGAAGAATTAGATGACCAAGTAAAAGCTGGATTATTGGAAAAAGTGGAACGTAGCGAGTGGGCTACACCAATCGTGGTGGTCAGAAAGAAAGATGACAAGATACGAATTTGTGGAGACTACAAGATAACGATCAATAGGGCATAGGGAACAGAAAGATTCAAGGCCGGTTATTGGAAAAGGACGATTTAACATTAGATGATGCAATACATTTGGCAAACATGTTTGAACAAGCTGAAAAGGGGTTCCAAGAAATGAATAAGCAGCAAGAAGCCGTTGACATGGTGAATATGAGGAAGACAAGAGAGAGGGAGAAAAGAGTCAGAGAGACAGAACAAAGAGCGAGATCGAAACAGAATACAAACTGTGACAGATGTGGCAGCAGTGAGCATAATTCAAACGATTGCCGTCACATAAATTCTGTATGCAATTTTTGCAGAAAGAGAGGCCACTTAAGGCGTGTGTGTTTTAAAGCAAGATCTACAATGAAACAAATATCTGACGGCGAAGTCAGTGGAAAGGAGGACTCAGAGCAAGAAGTGTGTAAGATGGAAAGTAATGGACAGAGCTCCAGCATACGGGATAAAATTCTATGTACATTGGAAGTAAATGATCGTAATATCACATTTGAAGTTGACACGGGAGCGCCGGTCACCATCATAAGTCTTGCCGATGCTTACAAATATTTTTCGAAGAAAATACGAATTCATGAACCAGATTTGGAACTCTATAGTTATTGCAAGACGCCTATAGATTGCGCGGGATACATATGGGTGAAAGTAAGAGCTAAAGACATAACAAAAGTCAAAATGTATTTAGTACGGGCCAATCGGAAACCATTGCTGGGAAGAGAGTGGCTGCGGTTAGTTAAATTGGACTGGCTGAAGATGTTAAAAGGAAAGAGTGTGTCATCGGTAAGCGTAAACAAAATTCAGGAGTCGGCGAATTTGGAAGGTCAGTTAAGGAGTATCTTGGAGAAATATCCAAATTTATTTTCGAAGTC
The DNA here is from genome assembly GCF_032173495.1 of Musca vetustissima. Classification (NCBI taxonomy): domain Eukaryota; kingdom Metazoa; phylum Arthropoda; class Insecta; order Diptera; family Muscidae; genus Musca; species Musca vetustissima. The sequence continues at coordinate 22,275 of NW_026882007.1, forward strand.
AGTGGGCAAAATTAGGGGGTTTCAGGCGCGTTTGAATATTAAAACCGATGCTGTCCCGAAATGTATGAAGGCGCGACGAGTACCTTTTCCACTGTTGCAGAGAGTGGAAGAAGAATTAGATGACCAAGTAAAAGCTGGATTATTGGAAAAAGTGGAACGTAGCGAGTGGGCTACACCAATCGTGGTGGTCAGAAAGAAAGATGACAAGATACGAATTTGTGGAGACTACAAGATAACGATCAATCCGGTCTTAGTGGTGGACAAGCACCCATTGCCTACAGTCGACGAATTGTTTAGTACCATGGCAGGCGGTGAAAAATATTCGAAGATTGACTTGTCCAAGGCATATCTGCAGTTAGAAGTACATCCAGATGACCAAAAGTTCTTAACCCTGAGCACACACAAAGGATTATTTCAACCAACAAGATTAATGTTTGGCGTTGCTAGCGCCCCGTCTCAGTGGCAAAGATTAATGGAGCAGTTATTAGCGGATATACCGGGTGTTAAGGTGTTCCTGGATGACATTAAAATAACAGCCAAGGATGATAGGACACACTTAGACCGGTTAGAAGAGGTGTTAAAAAGATTAGACCGATACAATATGCGAATAAATCTTGCGAAGTCGGAATTTCTGCGAGAGAGTATTGAGTATTGTGGTTATGTGATTGATCGACAAGGAATTCGTAAGATACCAGCCAAGATTAAGGCTATTCAAGAAATGAGATATCCGGCAACCAAGGACGAAGTTCGATCATGTTTGGGACTAGTGAATTATTATGGTCGTTTTATAAAAAATTTGAGTTCTATAGTTTACCCTCTAAATCGATTACTGCACAAAGAAGTTCCATTTAATTTTGATGCTAAATGTAAATGGGCTTTCGAAGAAGTAAAGAGACAAGTGGGATCAGAGGTGGTGCTGACACATTATGATCCAAGGAAAAAAATAACATTGGCAGTGGATGCGAGGCCTACGGGTGTGGGAGCCGTGTTGAGTCACGAATTTGGCGATGGAACGGAAAGACCTATACAGTTTGCATCGCAAACTTTAAATGCAACCCAGAGACGGTATAGCCAAGTAGACAAGGAGGCATACGCAGTAATATTCGGGGTAAAAAAGTTTTTCCAATATGTATATGGAAGGGAATTTACTTTAATTACCGACAATAAAGCAATATCACAGATTTTTGCGCCTGACAAGGGATTACCGGTATTGTCTGCAACGCGTATGCAACATTACGCAGTATTCCTGGAATCTTTTGATTACAAGATTCGATTGCGTAAATCTAAGGAGAATGGGAATGCAGATGCGCTATCGAGGCTTCCTGTAAATGAATGCAGCAAAACAATCAGCGAGATTGATCAAATTGAAATGGAATTAATTGAGAATTTGCCAATCACCGTCAAGGAATTAGGACAAGCCACCAAAAAAGATGCGGAAGTAAGACGTTTAGTAGACAGTTTGTCATATGGTCGGAAGTGTGAGCCTGCCGACAGTTTTGGAATCGACCCATCCGAATTTAGCTTGCAACAAGGATGCTTATTAAGAGGCATAAGAGTGTATGTGCCAAAACCGCTGAGAACTAGAATAATACAAGAATTACATTCGGGACATTTTGGTGTATCAAAAATTAAATCACTTGCCAGAGCGTATTGTTGGTGGAAAAATTTAGATAAGGACATTGAAAAAGCGGTTGCTGGCTGTAATGAATGCCAGATCGGGCGACCAGATGTAAAGAAAGAAACTGTTCATTGCTGGTTACCTCCGAAGAAAGTTTTCGAAAGGGTGCATGTGGATTACGCTGGTCCCTTTTTGGGCAAATATTTTTTTGTACTGGTGGATGCTTTTAGTAAATGGCCGGAGGTAAGGATAGTTCGAGACATTACCACGGAGACAACAATCGAAGTATGTAGAAGTATATTTGCGCAATTTGGGATACCAAACATTCTAGTCAGCGACCACGGGACGCAGTTTAAAAGCGCGAAATTTCAAGAGTTTTTAAAACAAAATGGTATCATGCATAAGTTGGGGGCACCGTACCACCCTGCAACGAATGGTCAAGCTGAACGTTTTATACAAACCTTCAAGACCAAGTTGAAGGCAATGCCTCGTAAGGAGGAGTTACAGCGAAAAATTGATCAAATTTTATTGGCATATCGACGAGCAATTCACCCGGTTACGAATAAATCACCAGCTATGACAATGTTTGGGCGACAAATACAAAGCAGATTGGACCTCCTACTGCCCAACAATGAAGTCCGAGACCCCGAAAGACAAAAAACTACAAGAGAGTTAGCAGTAGGAGACGCTGTGATGGCTCGGGATTATATGGATAAGCTTAAGTGGAAGCCTGGAATAGTAAGAGAGAGAATTGGTGATTTGCATTACAAAGTGAGGCTGGAAGATGGTAGGTGTTGGAACAGACACATTGATCAATTGAGAAAGATTAATGGCAGAGTAATGCTGGATAACGAAGTTGAGGAAACACATAGTGCTAGTTATGAGCCATCAGATTTAACTTTGGAGAAGAGAGAGAACCCTACAAGTATGAGTGATGCGGAACGAGAAGCCACAGACGAATGCGTGATTGCAGACAATCGAGATCAGTCCTTCGCAACGCCCCCAAGTTCTCCGGGGTCAACATTCATCGGATTTGAAGAGCCAGCAGGGAATGGCGAGGCAGTCAACATAAGAACGAATCCTAGGAGGAATATACGGCGACCTCATCGGCTAAATGATTATGTTATCGAGACGGATTGAAATGTATTAGTGTTCGGAGTTTTAAGTTAATAGTATTTTATTGAATTCATTTTATTATTTTTGTTATAAGAGAGGGGAGAGGTGTTGTATACGTTACGTATTCAGTAACTACTAAACTACTATCGATGTAAGCATATGTAATAAACACCATCACTCAGTTGTTATGAGTTACCCGAAGGCAACAGTTGTTTCACTAGCAGACCGGGATATATAACAATGACCTAATTAGTAATTGTTAAAAATTACTTCTGTTCTGACCCATTTCTGATTTGCCATCAGAGTCTCACTAGGATCCATATTCTATTTATGAATATTTCCTTAATAAGTATTTCATCATCCTGTATATGAAATCTTTGTTCAAGCATTTTTTCATTTGGCAAACACACCTGTTTCCTTTGATATATAAAACCTCTCAGCTAGTCTACAAAAGTCTACCTGATTTATTCTATCTTTTATAAAAGGACTCTGGTCTGGACATTTAATCCGATATTATTCTAGCTTTCGTTCTATTCTAAAATAAATAAAACTCCTCGTTATAAAACCCTTTTTTGTTTTTCTTTAATGACTTCGCTTTTTCGACCTTATACTCTCTCATATGGTTATATAAGGAGACTCCATTGTTTACGAAATGAATTTCTGGTTGTCAATTATATCACCCATATTGTCTTGCATCAGCCCTTGTCCTTGGCAGTCTTTACCATTATCTTTTCTATAAAGACACTTTTTATATTTTCTTCTGTTCTTTTATGATTGCCCCATTTTGCTCGTCTTAAAGAAACTACCTTTAGCTAGAATTTCTCTGATTCTGATATATGGCATTAAATCACTTTTAGTTCCTCTACTATCACATTAGCTGGTATATAAAGACTGTTTGCCTTCAGTTCGTTTATAAAGGCTCCCTGGGGCTCTTTGCTTGTACTTGCATGTGGAGATTCTGCTTCCTTCAGCTTCAATTATTCCGTCGAAAATATAATACATTTTATAACGTTGCAATGATGTTTTCTGATTGTCAATTAAGTCATCATATTGCCTGCTTCAGTTCATGTAAAAAGAGTGTCTTCATCTTCTCTATAAATAAACCATTTATACTTTCATCAGTTCTTTTTTGAATACGCTATTCTGCTTGTGTTCTTAAAAATCAGTTTGTTCTTAAAATGAATTTATAGGCATCTATTAATAATATTGCTGATTGCCGACAGATTGCCTAGTTTTGTTCCATTAGACGTATATAAATTGTACCTCCTTCTATATGGTAATAAAGGCTCTCCTTTAGTTCGTTTTCGAATGCTTCACTGTTTCGTCTATAAACACTATCAAATTCACAGATTGCCTATCACGAATCCATGCTTGAACTTGCCTGTGAAGACTCCCTGTCCTTAAACTCATCTATAACAATACCCTACTTCAGCTCATCTATGACTTCCTCTCGTCTATAGAGTCCCTTAAGCTCGTCTATATAGATAAGGCTCGACTATAAAGACTCCTTTAAACTCTATAAAGACTAAAAACCTCTCTTAAGCTCGTTTATAAACATTCCATTCAGCCCGTGTATAGACTTCATTTCCCCTCCCTTCCGTTAGTCTATTATGTCACACTCCTGCACTTCAGCTCGTTTAAAACGGCTTCCAGGTTCAGCTTATTTATATATTTATATAATTATAAGCTTAAACTTGTATATAAAGACTTCTTGACCTTCAAGACAACTATATTATCCATTGACGATTGGTCTATAAAGATTCCCTCTTAATTCTGATTAATTATGACGTTTCTAATAATAATCTATAAAGTGTAGCTATGAACATAAAGATGTACCTATGCTACAATTAATTTTATAAAAATTCCACCACAAAGTATATGTGGCTTAAGTCTAGTTAAAAGCACTGTTGTGTGTTGTTTAAAAATATAAAAACTATCCGGTCTTAAACTATATTTGTTATCATAATTGTACCTACCACCTTCCAGAAAGAATATTCTATGAAAAATATACAATGTTATATGTTATATTGAAAATTGGAAAAGAAAATGACAAATGACTTACCTTTGATGTACTTCATCCAAAATAACTCGATGTCAAAAAATAACATGTTTTCGAACCACGAGGACTTCTCTTCACTAAAACCGTATTTACAGAAAACGGAACGAGAACAAGAAACTTCAAATTGTGCAATTTAATTTAAAAATTTTGAAACGATTTTTAAATAGATATTCATTGCAATATACAATTATTTTGTCCAAAATATATAGTCCAGATATGTAGTATATAAGTGTAAGTTGTACCACCTTCCTCCTCCTAGGAAAGAATCAAGATTTTAATAATGAAATTTGGATAATGATATTGCAAATGACTTACCTTGGAGGTTCTTTTAAGGGAAACAATGCCAAAAATTGTTTGTTGAACCACGACGACACACATTACTAATAACGGATTTACAGAAACCGGAACGCGAACGCGAAATTTCGGATTTTATTAATTTTACGAGACCAGACACTTTTACGCGAATAGATATTGAATACTACGACACTGTTTGCGCGAATTACAAAAATCGAAACGGACACGAAACACATACGCCGGACACAAGATTATTCAATATAATCTATTTTTCTTGCAATTTTCATTTGGAAATAAATTATATAAAAATATTTGACATTTTCTTGTCATTCACAATTTTCAATAAAATTTTGGTAATTTTTTAATAAACTTTTTTGAATATTTGTTTGATGCAACTTGACCGTGAATGCTCTTCCTCCTCCCCTGTATATTCAGTTTTTTAACGCAATCGTTGTTGTGTATTTCCTCAGGAAGTATTCTGTTGGCATCCTGATCGTTCGCGCCCTTTTTTGCAAAGTACCAAAGTGGTGAAGTTTCCCATACACCCACCAAAACGTCTTGTAATCGAATATGGCTGCCTTTCCAACAATAATAAGACACCAACAACAACAAATAAACGCAACCGTAAACCGTTACTCGAGAACAAGAAAATCAATCCTATTTTTATCTTGATTTTTTCAATATTTCTCTTTAGATTTCATATTGAAATTTACTTTTACGATGCTCTACACATTTTTGAATACTTTTTCTTAGTTTTTATATTTTAAAATCGAGGGGAAAATTTAAAATTTGATTAAAAACGAAAAGCACAACGAACACGATCGCACCGAAGAAAACCGATAACTGAGATGACAAACAGTTGATGTCAATAACTTATCGATTGTAGCAAGGCCTATCGAAGTGGAGAAATTCATCATCTATTGTGATTGGGAAATTTGGAAATAATTTGAATGGATTTTTAAAGAAAAAGGAGGATTAATATTTAGAATTTGATAACCAGAATTCCTCTTGTGGAACTAATATTAAGGTACATCAAATATTTAAAAAAAATCAATCAAGCACAGAAAGAATGAAAGGAGTTTTATATGGGGCGCATAGTTGTAGGCCAAACTAATAATTTGGAGCATGTCTAATTTAGAGCATGGGTTGTTTTGTTTTTAACACAGATACTCTGGGCCCTGATTATAATTATATAATTTTTATACCCTAAGTTTTATGGTTAATGAGGGTATGTACACTGCAAAAATGTGTCTCATAGAAATGTTTTTTTAACTAAATCCGTTTTAGACCATTTAGATTCGATTTACAAATGTCCGTCTGTATCTATGGCTGGTATGCATGATAAATTTCGAAGAGAGTAACCGATTTCAACCAAACTTTGCACATCGTAGTATTTCTTCGAAACTTAATTTAAGTTAGAAGATGGAGAATATCGAACCACCTCTTTCTGATACCTCCCCCACAATGACAAAGGTGTGAAATGTCCGATTTGATGGCAAATATATACATCGTAATATTTCTGTTAAATTTAATTTCAGTTGGAAGATGGCCCATCGGTCCACCCCCTTTCGTACCTCCCACACAAAATAGTCATAATTGTGCTAAAAATTATGTGTGTAATATCATGCGAAAAAACTATCCGATTTTAACTAAATTTTGTACAACCTGATAATTTAACCATGCCTGTATAATGTACCTCCCCACAAAGGGTAAACATTTTGTAAACTTGTAAATCTCATATGAAGCCAACGGAATATCGAATTTCATGCAAACTTCACACATGGTAATATATTTACTTTCATATATCAAGCTTAAAGGTGGGGCAGATTGGTCCACTCCTTTTGGAAATTTGTTAATCCAATATCATGGTAATGCAAAATTTGCAAATCCTCATATTTTTCCAACACATACATTTAATCTGGTACCTCCCCAAAGATGGTCAACTCTTTGGAAAAACATATACCTTATGGAATAATAAAACCTTTGTTTTATTCCATAGATCTCATCAAACCATAGATTCTTCTGAAGAAGAAATATACAATTGGGTTTCCAAAGTTTAATTATGTAAGGCAACATGGGCACCAATTTAATGCGGTCGACGTCCTGATTACCAAAATCTACTTCTGTTATGAAGAAGCCCATCCACACTGCATGTGATATGATTCTCGAACTATTTTATTGTATTTAATATTGATCAAGGTCATATGTAATCAGTATGTCAACCGATTTGAATTGAATTCCATCTGCATAAAATGGTAAAAAATACACCATTAATAAAGATAGTAATCTTTTTTCATAAGCAGGCTCCCCTATTCTCGTAAAAGCTTCACTTTTAAAGACTACAGGCAGCTCGTTTATAAAAACTCCTTTCAGCTCGTCTTTAACACTCCTGTCAGTTCGTTTACAAAGACTTCCTTCAGCTCGCCTATAAAGACTCACTTTAGTTCGTCTATAAAGGCTTACTTAAGATAAATAAAGAATCCCTTTAACTTGTCTATAAAGTCTACATTTAACTCATCTACAAAGTCACACTTTATAATGACATTATTTAACTCGGCAATAAAGACTCCGTTTAGGTTGCCTATAAAGACTCAGACTTCAGGTCACCAATAGAGACTCCCTTCAGCTCGCCTATAAAGAGTCCCTTTAGCTCACCTATAAAGAGTCCCTTTAGCTCACCTATAAAGAGTCCCTTTAGCTCGCCTATAAAGACTACCTTCAGTTCGTCTATAAATACTCCATTTAACTCGTCTATAAAGTTTCCCTTTAACACGTCTATAAAGGCTCCCTTCAGTCCGTTCGTAAGAAAGCAATGCCTTTAATTCGTTAAAAACTGACAGACTTCAGGTCACCAATAGAGACTCCCTTCAGCTCGCCTCTAAAGAGTCCCTTTAGCTCGCCTATAAAGACTACCTTCAGTTCGTCTATAAAGTCTCCCTTTAACACGTCTTTACAGGCACCTTTCAGTCTGTTCGTAAATAAGCACTGCCTTTAATTCGTTTATAAGGCTATCATCTTCAAATCACCTGGTGAAGGATATGTAGTTTATTTAATATAAGTTCGCCTATAAAGACTACCTTCAGTTCGTCTATAAAGTCTCCTTTAACACGTCTATAAAGGCTCCCTTCAATCCGTTCGTAAATAAGCACTGCCTTTAATTCGTTTATAAGGCTATAATCTTCAAATCACCTGGTGAAGGATATGTATTTTATATAATATAAATTCGATCACAAAGTAACTGTTCCTAAGCTTAATTCAGATTAATATACGGTTCCAATAGGTTCATATTTAAAGTTATTTCTTAGTTGGTCTACTAAAGCTCCCTAGCATTTAAAAACGCACTGACTTCTTAGCTCTTCTACAAAAACTTTAAAATGTTTACAAAGAGCTTGCTGCTTCGGACAGGGCTGGTCATATGATACCCTTCACAAATGTAGATCTATATTTCGTGCCTGGGCGACACCACGGTATTCTTAATCGATTAGAGGTCAAGAGCCCCTCTTTCTTACCCTGACATATTTTATCATGTTTGCCCGGAGTAAACATTTACGCCATATGATTGAAATTGGGTATTTTACACACAAAAGTCTTGCTTCACTTGACCCTAAAAAAGTGTTTTAACCGTGTAAAATTTTTATGTTCGGCTTAACATAGTGGCATCTAGAGCGACAGAAAAGCTTTTTGGTTCATTGCCGTTTGTCCCTGAACATAACTGGAATCTAATGTATAATTTCATAGCGGTCCGCGCGACAATACGTACGTAGACTTAGAAAATACGTAGACACCTCTAATTATTTTAGTATAACTCCCAAATCCGAGTACATGCAACAAATGACCTGTTTTTACGGGAACATACCAAATATAATTTGTATCAGTTTAAAGGTCAACCACACATTTTGGACATCCTATTAACCATAGAATAGAAATGTTGTAATTTTTCACACAAAAGTCTGTGTTCATTTGACGCATTAAATATTGACCGATCTTCCTCAAAACCGTCATGCGTATTCCATGGTCATACCCATTTCTTTTTTTAAAATTTCGTGAAGTTCGGGTCAAAATTGTGGCCTCTAGAAAGACTAGAAAAACAGACATAAATAATGTTTTGGTCCATCCCCTTCATTCCCTAAATATTAACAGATCATTACAAAAACAATTCTTTGGAAATAATCCGTCCAACATTCGTGGCGATTGGTCCATAACTGAGGCCTGTATCGTGTTTATGAACTATAATGTACAAACGGACGGATGGACACACACATCTAGATCAGCTAGTCGAGGTATGACTATTGGTATACTTAAATGTGGGTCTTGTAGCAATATTTTGCGGCGGTACAAACTCTTGAGGCCACACCTGACAACATAGTTAAGTATGGCTTAATAAAGACTGTGGAACAAGTCTAGTTTAGGGACCGACATTTTTTGAAGTAATCTACCCGCTTCAAACGCTTTAAATTGATATCCATATTGCTTTCGATAAGCAGTGGGAAATACAAAACACTCAGTGGAACTTTAAATGTCCATATCTTCAGAAGTAGGGTTTTCTGTGAGAAAAAAATAAACCATGTTAATCACCAGTTATAATAAAATTTTCAAAACAATCCGCGCCTTAAACTTCTCTGATGCCTGAACCCTGCTGGGTAGACTAGAACGAATACCACCCAGTGGGAGTAAAGACTCCACCTTCATATAAACGTTTCCTTCTGCTCCATACATTTTTTGTAATTAAATAATAATTTTACAAGAGCGGTACTGAATCTCGAGGCGTGTCGCTTTTAATTTTAAGTCATAAAAAATATTTTTCTTTCAATTTCCAAAATTCCCCAATCACAATAGTGTATTTGATACCTCAACTTCGATATTAACTTCATTCAAAAACATTAATCGATTTCGATTACACGTTCATTCGATTACACTGTTTTGTTATCCAATTGGACTATAGGTCCCTTGACCATTGAATGCAATTGTAGTCGTTTGTATCAGCTCGTCGTCGACGGTTTGTTATTGTTTGGTTTGTCGAACCGTCGGTCGGTTCGTTGTCGGTTGCGGTAGGCTTTTGTCATTGTGATTGATTTACGCGTGTGTGTGTGTGTGTGCAAACCTCTAGAACGGACGGACACAAACAGATTGTTTATAGTGTTTGTTTTTGCAAATACACGAAGTTTTATTTTTGAAGCCACCGATCGATCTTGTTCTGCTTCTTTCTCCCTATACATATAAACAACAAAAGAAAAAAAGAAAATTGAATTATCAAAATCACAACAAACAAGAAAATGGATTTGGAAATAATATGAAGTTTTAATTTTGAAAATTAATTTGCAATAAAATAAAAGAAAAAAACTAAAATCTGAAGAAGTGGAAGAAGAAGAAATGTAAACTAACATATGTGGAGTTTTGGAAAGTGTTTTCAAAACCACAAATAAAAATTTTGGTAGTGAAGGGAAATTAAATGAAATAATAAATCGCCAAACAAAAACATCTGGATGCACCAGTCTTTTCTAGTGGAAATTCCCGAAAAGAAACCACTTCAAAAAATGTCCAATTGTCAGTCGTAATACCAATTATCCCAAGTGCTGATGTTCCTCGTTTCATTTCAAGTTTCGTTTCTATTGGATTTCGACACATCTGCCTGTCTGCTGCCATTAAAAAATACTCTTCACCAAGGTTACGCCTGCTGTGCAGTATAGATCTTGTTGAAACACCACTTGAGTGTGAGAATCAGGATTTCCTCTACTCAATTTTTTGAAGTGCGCCACCACCACCATTTGGATTCCGACAAACAAACATAAAGGTAAGTTGTTGATGATAATTTTATAAAGAGCGATATGCATGTGTCCATCGACACCTAATTGTATTCATTACTATTTTCTTTAGTTATTTGATTATAACAAATGATTATTGCATTGGAATAACATGTCCAGTTTTTTATGGGCCCCGCCACAATATCGCACCACTATTTCATAAACAAATATGATCGCTTCATTTTTCGATTCTTGTAAATTTTACACCATCAAACAAAAACAACAACAGCAGCAACAATAAAAAGCCTAACAAAAACAAATATTGTTCGGCTAGCACCTCGACTCATTCACGCATTACCAGCCACACAACAAAAATAATTCAGTTTGCACAAAATTCCCCCCAAAAAATGAATCGACAGAATACCAACAACAACAATAAAAAATAAAAACAAGGCCCATTGCGCACATTTACATTTCGTCATGATTACATGATGGACGGACGGTTTGGCCGCATCGATGTAAAGGCACACACAATCGAGCAAATATACAAACGAACCGTATGGACGGACGTCCGACCGACCTATTCCATCATTCAGCGGGTGAATGTGCGCTGACGGTGTTGAAAATATTTCATACTTCGATCGAACCAAAAACAAACGAACACGGGCAGGCAACAGGAGAACTTGTTGCCCTTCTGCATTTTATAAACACCACCAACAATGATACCATAGAATGGGGTTGATGAGAGGTGAGGGAGGAGTATAGTATATTCAGTTTGTTGTTCCGTTTGTAATATATGATTTTGCAAGAATTTTGGGAATACACAAAAACTTTTATTTTTATAGAATGTTTTTCAAGGACCCTAACAGGCGTGGATTTTTTAAAGAATAATTTTCCAAGGATCCAAACATTAGTTAATTTTTTATAAATAATTTTCTAAGGGTCCAAACATGCGTGCTTTTTTAAACAATATTTATTCAAGGACTATCTGAGGCGTGGATTTTTTAAAGAATATTTTTTCAATGACAATCTTACGCCAGGATTTTTTAAAGCATGTTTTTTCAAGGACTAGCTAAATTTATTTATCCAAGGACTATTTGAGACGTGGATTTTTGAAGAATAGTTTTATTATGCCCAATTATTATTTCTAAGGCGTTGATTTTTTAAATAATATTTTTTCTGGACTATCTAAGGCGTGGATTTTTTAAATAATATTTTTTCAGGACTATCTAAGGCGTGGATTTTTTGAAGAATATTATTTCTAGGACTATCTAAGGCGTAGATTTTTTGAAGAATATTATTTCTAGGACTATCTAAGGCGTGGATTTTTTGAAGAATATTATTTCTAGGACTATCTAAGGCGTGGATTTTTTGAAGAATATTATTTCTAGGACTATCTAAGGCGTGGATTTTTTGAAGAATATTATTTCTAGGACTATCTACCAAGCCAAATAAAGTTCGAAGATGAGACCCATCGGCCCACTACTTCTGATAACTCTCTCACGAAGTTTCAAAATTTTGAAAATTTGCAATATTCGAAATTTTGAAAATTTACAAATTTCATGCGAATCGAATGGAGTACCCAATCGATTTGGATAGCCCATATAACCGTACCTCCCGATTTCAATATTTTGGAGAATTTGGGCACGCCATCGGCTTGGCTTTGTATAGGGGCTATGTATGAGGAACATGGAATATACTCTGTGAAGAAGTTGTTTACCCACTAGGGTCCTGGATTGCAACACCTAGAAAAATAAACCTGAGGCCATACGTAACTGGGATGTCAGCAGCTGGTCGAGAAGTATCGGGTTTGTAGGTTCGGGTCCTATAGTCGAGGACATATGTGTGAGGTTGAAAGCGACATAGATGAATATGAATGTATACGCCACGAAATTACCAGACATATTATTCACTACAAGGACTGCGGAGATGAGAATGCCATTGAATGTGCAGGTTGAGGTTGAGGGGCACACAATTATGTCCAACAACTACACCACATTCAACAGCATGTTCATATCGTCTGCGCAAACCACAGTCGCTTGTCGGCAGAACGTAGGTGCATATAAGGAAACCTTGTAGATCACTTACAAAACGGTAGGTCAGTCTGTGGCTAGCTATGCAGTACCAGTGTGGTCTGCCAATACTTGTGTTACGAAATGTACAAGTATTCAGAACGCCGCCCTGAGAACTAGGACAGGGTGTTTCTTTATGACACCAGTGGACCATCTTCACGAAGAGACGACGATTCTTCTCTTAGGTCAGCATAGCAATATGCTTTAGTTGAAGTACCTGTTCGGGTGTTTCAGGGACAATCATCCAAACAATCATATGGAGGGATCTGCATGATGCAGAGAGAGGCCCAACGTTATAAAAGTGAGCCTCGAGATCAAGTTGCATATCGAGCAGGTCTGAATAGCATTCATACCTATGCATTTTCCGCAGCGCTGAACGAATGCAGAGTGAATGCCGTTCTGGGAGCTCACCCCCAACCCATTGCAGCTGAAGAACGTCAGTTGCACAGACAACCAGAGTAATTTTGGATCAAATATCAAATCAAATAAGAAGGACAATATTCATATAAACTGCTATAACAACAACAGTATTAACTGAGAATATTGATTTCCGTATCCGTCATACGGACGGTATAGTAGAGAGTTGTGGTATGTTTGTTAACCAAATGAAGTGTAATTTGCTATTATGGATTATCACTTTTCTCCTACCAAAAATTATGAATATTGGTCCACTTTTTATAATAGCCTCCATATAACGGTGCCCGCAAATATTCAGTATGTTGAGAATATTTTACACGTTTTTCAATCGAATTTCTTTTAATTTGGTATTTTTCGTTCTCATAGAGTAATACATCTTCCTACCAAAAATAATCAATTTTGGTCCACCTTTTATCTTGTGACCCTAATACGGCACCGGCAAATATTCGTTATTTTGGGCACGTTTTTAAATCGAACTGGCTGTAATTTGGTATTTTCTACCACAAAAGGATCAATATTGCTCCACTTTTCATCATAGCCCCCATCAAACAGTAACGGTACCTCCGGTGTCCCCAAATATTCTATATTTTGGGCACGTTTTTTGTCGAATAAGCTGGACGTCCGAATTAGCTGGAATTTTGTATTTTAAATTATCATTGGGTGCCAAATCTTACTACTAAAATTTATCTACATTTTATAGGGTAGCCTCCAAATATATTCGATATTTTGGGGCGTATGAGCGCGTTTTGAATGAAATTTGCTCTAATTGGGCGCCAAAAATATTCCTGCAAAAAAATTTGCCATCACATAGCCCCTAATATAGAAAGTTCCAAGCAATTGCTTCTATATCAAATATGTTGGAGGGTAAAAAAATCGGTCTGGACGAACTTAATGATGTTCTAACTTGTTTTACTTTTTCGATTTCTCAAAGGATGTTACGTGTCCCTCAAGGAATATCCAATATAAGTATATATTTTGACATAGCCCCCATAAAAGGAACCCACACCAATTTGCGTATTTGAAAGGTTAGAGACATATTTTAGAATTTCAGGTTAAGATGAAGAAGTTGTCAAAACAAATACAAGTAGTTTTTGGGCATGAATTGATGTCACTATACCACACAGGTTGCACAGTTAACCCTAACCAGACTCAAAAATCCCTGTGTAAGCAGTCCATATTCCTTTCATGTATTTCAGTTCGTACACCAACAACTAGTTTAATTTGTCATCTTTGCAAAGAGTAGGGTATCTTATCTTCGAACAGACCTTTTCCATTACTTGTTTTGTTATGGTTTTCAATATCTCCCAACTGCAAAAGTCTTCCACAATATTGAACACACAATCCAGGCAAAGAAACAACCACCAAGTGCAACATCCCTCATTATTGTTATGCTCCACTCTTTGGTAAAGTTCAACACTGGTATTATTAAAGAATGTTCTGCTATGCTTGCTACTTCCTCCTTTGTGCGTACGCTGTGTGTGAGCGGTGCGTATAACAAGACATTAAAAAATTGAATATTACCATAAATATGTCTCGGCAATGCCGAGAATATGTGCAGCACATCCGCCAACCGATTGCTTTCATTTTAACATTTCAAATTCAAATTCACATTTGTAATGTATGGATGTATGTCGTCGTTGTTGCTGGATGGCGGGCTGACTGGCTGTTATGTTGGTTGGTGGGTCATATTCTTTCATTTCATATTTGTCACTCTTTTTTTATTATTGTTTTTGGTGTTGTTGTTATTTTGTATTTTCCCGGTTGTGGTTTTGTTGTTATTGATTTATTATTCTGTTTTTTCTTGTGCTTTATAGGGAACATAATGTGATTTGACAACAACGGGTTGGACTTTCTAAAAAATATTGAGACAGACAGACGGACAGCCACACAAATAAAATTTGTGTGTTGTCTGTTTGTTTGGTTCGATTTTAATATCCATATGGACAATAATAATGCTAACTGTATGCCTGAACTTCTTCATCTTCTTTTGGCACGCAAACTCAATTCACTTGTTCCTCATATACATAGATATGGCGAGTAGTTCCAAACAACAGCCAATCCGACCCGCTATTCCATTCATTTGAAGAAATTCATTCTGCTTCTTCTTCATGGTCGGTCTTTGCCTTTGCAATAAACAACAACGGGTTGCTTCCGGTTTAAAATCAACAACAGCGAAAAAAAGATCCGACCGAGTTCATATCTATCTATGATGGTGGAGTGAAAAAAACATAACAGCCCCAGACAATATAAAAAATCCAAAAACAACAACAATATCCATTAACAACATTTTGCCATAATAGAAACGCAAATTGAAATCATAAGAATGGCGTCAATTTATAAAGTTTAGAATAGACTATAAAGTTTGTCTAGAGACCGAGGAAATTGGTCGCGATATTAAATACTGGGCAGAACATTTTTCGTGACTTTGGTATAGCGTGGTTTTAATCGATATGTCGTTAAATCCG